>NC_042296.1:3450000-3452500 GCF_901000725.2 Takifugu rubripes | reverse complement strand
TGAAACGGTGGGAAAAATTATCTTTGATGGCAATTAAATGGAAGAAGTTAATTATAAAATGTATCTTCGAAGGTATAAATTTGAAATTCAAACAGATTAAAACCCGGACACCTTCCTTTTTTGCACACTTTCCTTTTTTTCCTTCACGTCTTCACCTCTCTCCTCTGATAATGACTTTTTCTCCCACTCTGTCAGCCAGCATCCTCTTCTTTCTTTTATTTCCTGTATCATCTCCTCTCTCCCTTTTTTTTTGACTCTGCTGAAATCCGTCTCTTCTGTAATCCTGCTGACACAAAATGATCAAAGTGCCCACCCTGGCCATGACAGCTCAATTTCACCAGAGAGTACGTGCACGTGCACGTGCACAAACACACACACATTTGCACACTTCCATTTCAAAGTTTCTGTATTCTTCCCTTTTTTAGGTGAAACTTTTAGGCTTTTGTCTGAACATGTTTGAGAGGTCAAAGTTCAACTCCTCCTCCACTAATTAATGTAATTTATATAGCATCTGTTACCATCAGGACATGTAAAATTCCTTTATTTTGTCGCTTTGGTTATTTCTCTACAGGTGTTTTTGGGTGATATTGTCAGTCTGCAACACAGATGAACTTATTTCAATAAAATTATGACATGTTTGATTGATTGTTTTTACTGAATAGATCAAGAAATGATGCCATCATTCATATGCAGAGGTAGGAGACATGAAAGTAAGCACAGACTTCCTGGATCACGAAAGTTAATACTGATGTTTTGCTCTTTATACAGAGTCTCTGCTCCATTTTATGAGTTCCAGCATCCTCTTACAGCATAAACTATTTATTTCTTATTATTTTGTTACGATTTGTTTCCTTTTAACCGATGCATTTATTGTCAGGAGACAGGAAAATTGTGCAAATTCATCAAATTCCTCATCAAGCCATGTTTTTGGACTGTTTTTATGGTTTCCTGTTTGTTTTATTATGTTCCGAGTGCAAATGTAATTTTCCTCTTCTGCTGTTGTATAATCCTTTATTATTTTAACATAACAAATGTGTTTTCTTCACTGATTTCATTATTTATGAGCACAGTTCTGTATCGTATAATATATGGATTCATGTCAAAGTTTTGCCACTGCAGAAGTTTCAAAACAGAAACATTAAGTGGGGAAAAACGAGCCTTATTTGTGACAATGTTCTCTGTGGAAACAAATCCCACGGGCCATTATGAACAGAGGCCGGTAGGGGGCACTGCTGCACCGTGTGTGTGCTCTTCCTAATTGTCTGAAGCGGCGCTCATTTTTCCCTCCAAAGAGCCTGTCGGCCCAGTCATGTTATATCGGTGCTGTTGACATGTCCACACAACATATTACGTCACATTAACCCTGAGGCTGCTGCTCCTGGGGGAGTGTGGGGAAAGATGGGGGTGCGATTGGTTGGTATTGACAGTTTGCGGTTGAGGAACTATTGACATGTTCTGCATGGCTGATTTTTTTAATGTCTTCGACTTTTTCCCCCGCCCCTGTGTTATGAAGATGATCCCTTCCTCTACCATCTATTTTCAAGGGTCCTCCTCTCTGCTCTCCGGTGGTCCTTTCATCTTCCAAATGAAAGAAGCACTTGGCTCCTCGAAGCCTCTCTTTCCATATGTCTTTATACACTTCTTCAGTGTCCTTCCAATAGATCCTGTTTCTATTAAAATGCATGACTGGTTGTACTTTAAACTCCAGCAAGCTGACTCGCGCACCAATTTTCTTCAGGAAACCTCTGCAGGTTCTGTCATCTCATCCATCTCCTCCAGCGTGCGCCTGCACCTGCTTCTCCTCCTTCCTCATAACTGTCTTCCTCATCCTCCTGCTGTCTTCTTTTGCATCACTATCTCACCACAGAGAACCGGTGCAGCCTGAAACGATCCCAAACTGCTCCCCCTCACCCTTTTGGCCATCTTTCATAATGTCCATTCTCTTTGACCCCATCACTCTATCAGTCTCCATTTGCAGTTGGCTCTCTCCTTCCTCCCACTTTCAGTTTTTCCCCTTCTCTCTTCCTCTGCCTTGCTCCTCCCTTCCCTCTCTGGGGTCTTCTTTTCCGTCTGTTCCATTAACAAGATTTATCCTTTGTTGTAATTACAACACACCCATATGCGGGGTAGTGCCACCATTGACCACTAAGTGTCGCTATTGAGTTATGTTGTAAAAAGAGGAAAAAAGGTTTCTGAGAGAGAAAGTGCGTGTTTGTGTGTTTCTACCATCAGAATGTCCACCAGATACAATCACAAGGGCAAGTAACTACCACAGTATTTTATTTTGGTTTCAAACAATGACTAAAGTGGTTAAATCTCTGAGCACTGCGTCATCTTCACATGTTTATCCGGGCCCAACTAAATACCATATGTATTTTCATAATTCCCAGCTCCAGTCAGATAAACATAAACACCATGCACACTGAAAAATGTCCATGAGTTTAAGGCACATAAATTATAGTGTAGTGATTAGAGAATCTGTAAAATCCTAGTGAAGCTG
>NC_042296.1:3440000-3445000 GCF_901000725.2 Takifugu rubripes | reverse complement strand
CACAGGGGTGCAGAGACCAGCGTTTGTGGGGAAGCCCATAAACAACCTCTCATTATTTATCGTATTAATACTTGGATTCCACGTGAAATGAATTTCGGAGTTGCGTCTCACATTAGCACGCCACGCCCTTCGGCGGATGACCTATTTGTCACATTTTTACCGCCACTGAGACATTGGAGAGCCTGGACTTGTGGCTCTGCAGCCGGTTAAACAAGTGTAAATAACCGTTCTCGGGACTTGTACTTAAAACTTTACATCACCTTTAAATACTTTATTCCATAATAAAACACCGGCCTTGATGTCACTTCATTACTCCATTAATCCTCAAGCCCAGAATTAAAATTCACTTCTGAGAATACTCACGGTCGTCGAGGCGATGTCGCAGACTGACCTTGGGGCGATCACGCGGCGGAGCGGAACCCCTATAGCAGGAGGAGGGTGAGAGGGCGTCAAGGACGCCTCTTGGTGGAACGTGCAATCGGATCACGGCCTGGTTGACCCACCTCCCTGCCGCAGGTCAGAGGACAGTACGGCCGTGATGTACGTGCTCATGTACTGTCGGGTCAGAGGTCACCAGGAGGCAGCGTAACCAAAACTTCCCACAAATTTAACGAAGAAAAGCTCATTCTGCCCCTCTCAGCCCAGCTGGACCTGGTTTTCTCTTTGGAACCATTTTGCTTGGCTTGATGGGGGGGGGGGGGGGGGGGGGGGGGGTCTGTCTGTCTGTCCGTCTGTCTGTCTGTCTGTCACTGAGTAATAAGCAGGTTTGGTCAGCTGACATCACTTGTTTCCTACCCTTCCTTCCTCACCCTCCACGGCCATCCGTCGGTTTTAGGTCCACTTGGGTCGATGTTCAAAAGGGGATTAAAGCCATGAAACCTGGTCCAGTTATGTTGGGATCTTGGGTAACCAGTTATAAAATGCTTATCTACGCGATGGTCCATCTGGCCACCATCCATCCATCCATCCATCCATCCATCCATCCATCCATCCATCCATCCATCCATCCATCCACCCATCCACCCACCATCCATCCATCCATCCATCCATCCATCCATCCATCCATCCATCCATCCATCCATCCATCCATCCATCAGTTAAGCGTTGGTGTCCACAACAGTTTTAAGCTAACATACAGAGGTGACCAAAGCCCCAGGAAGACATCTGAAGGTGTGAGCGTTCCTCATGAGAGAGCAGACGTTTCACTGGCCGCGCTGATGAAGCCATTAAAGTGGAAAGACTCTCAATTCAACAAGAAATATTGGGGACGTCTCACTTGTCACCCCCAGTTTTCACCTTTATTCTTCAAACGCCCACGGCCCCCACCGGTCCAAGTGATTTCAGCTGCAATGCCCAGTTCTCCCATTACTCCCTGTATCTCTCCCAGTCCTTCTTTTCCTCCCTCCCACCCGATCTGGATTCCACCATTTTTTCCACCCCCTCCCCCCCTCCAGGTTCTTGGCAGTGCTTAGCACTCACCCACCTTGTCTAACTAGCAGGTTGATGTGTCTGGTTTGTGTTTCCTCTGCGTGTGTCGGCGAGCATAGGAGTGTGTGTGTGTGTGTGTGTGTGTGTGTGTGTGTGTGTGTGTGTGCGTGTGTGTGTGTGTGTATCGGTAGTCTAGACGTGGTTTCCTCTCCTGTGTTTGTCTTTTTCCTCAGGCCAGCTGATCTGTGCAGCCAGGAATGTAACTGCTACTGCTGCCCCCCCCCCACACACACATGCTCTTTCTCTCTGCAGCTCTTTTCTTCGTGGCTCATTTTGTTTTTCTGTCTCTTTATCTTTACATATCTGCCAGCACCATTAGCTTTTCTTCATTTCATCCTCTTTTCTCTCCTTCTTTTCTTTCTCACAATTTTTCTTCCTGCCGACAAAATTGGCTTCCACAGCAGGAGTGGACTCATGTCTGTTTGTACAGTTCATACTGTGTGTGTGTGTGTGTGTGTGTGTGTGTGTGTGACTGGTGCGGTGACAGTAATGTTCACACATTATGCTGCATTGTTTTTGCCAACTTATGAAAAAAAAAAGGCTGTCAGAATAATGCATTAATTATAACTCATGATTAAAAGTAGTGCTTACACGCGGTGCCCTTAGACTGTAAACAAATTGAGCATTTGCATTATTTCACTTTCAACAATTGATTTGATTTTGTATTTCCTGTCACTACATGTGACAGGAAATGGACACTAATGTTCATTTCAAGGATATAATAAAGCTACGAGTTGCTAAAGATAGCTGCTATCAGTTTCCCAAAGATTCGCTCAGCATCTTCGCTGTAAGTGTCAGGAAATCGTGGTCTGTGTCGACTAAAAATCCAATATTTAGACACATTCACAGTCCTCTGCCAGGACCTAGAGTCCCTGTACGGGGAACTTGTGGACATGGTGGCTCTTCACTGGGTCCCATCAGAACCTCACAATAATCACTGCTCTGTGTTCTCCATCACATCGAACAGATCAGACCTTTTCCAGGCTCAGTAATATTGCTCGGAGCGAAGCTTAATGCTGAATTCCATCTTCGGGACATCGTCTGGCGGGTTCCTACATTACTTTTGCTGCTGAAGTGCTCCAAAATATTTGCAGCAGTGACAATCCCAGGAAACATCTCAGAGATGTGAAAGAGCAGAACATGGACAGATTAATCTTTGGTCCATTTACCTGCAGCGAGCCAGTCTGTTAAGCTAACTGGACACCGAGCTAACAGGGTTTCCTTCAGACATGGGGCAAATCAGATTAATTCCAGATCAGATGTTTTCTCAAGCGCACTCTCCACATTATTCACTGCAGGTCATCAAATTAGAGTCGTCTGACTAGACATAATCAATCAATCTGCATGCTTGCTGCTAACATTCGGAGCGCGGTGGGGTGGAATGAATAGAGTGTTATCATCTGCAAACAAGTGTCCCGTCGAGTCGCCGTGACGATGAAGTGCTGCGAGGCTTCATCATCACCCTCCCATTGTCCCTCCAGGAAGACTTCCCTGAGCTTGATTCCTTCCTCTTCCTCTCCTCCTTTCATCCTCACTCCCCCCACCCTTCCACCTTCCTTCCCTTCCACCTTCCTCCACATTTCTGTCCCACCTTCCTTTCCTTCATCCCTCCCTTCCACCTTCCTTCATTCCTCCTTTTCACCTTCCTCCACCTTCCTCCATCCTTCCCTTCCTTCATCCCTCCCTTCCACCTTCCTTCATCTCTCCCTTCCATCTTCCTCCACCCTTCCCTTCCACCTTCCTTCATCCCTCCCTCCCACCTTCCTTCATCCTTCCCTTCCACCTTCCTTCATCCCTCCCTTCCACCTTCCTTCATCCCTCCCTTCCACCTTCCTTCATCCCTCCCTTCCACCTTCCTTCATCCCTCCCTTGCACCTTCCTTCATCCCTCCCTTCCACCTTCCTTCATCCCTCCCTTCCAAACTGACTTCTATTCACACCCCTTCAGCTTTGAACCTCTGGGGTTGTAAAATTAATCAGCATTAAATGTAAAAACCTTGTTTTTCCTTTCATCTCTGACACACGGGAGAGGCTCACACGTGCACAAACTCTCACTTTAAATTAAACAGATAAAAATTCTCTTTCTAGTTGGCCTCAACACTGACCCACACACACACATGCACACACAGCCTGGCACTTGACACACACCTCAGATAAATAAGCAATGTGGGAGGAAATATAAAAGTTCTGTACAGGAAGAAAAAGTGAAGAAGGTGAATTCAAAGGAAAAATTTACAAAAAGACTTCTGTGTTCTCCGGTTCCTCACCTGCTCTCAGGAGGGTTTTTAAAGGAACTGAAAAAAATCTGTCTTGAAATAATCAACACCCTCCTTCATTTCAAAAAGGGACATTGAAAAATCTCTGCCCACACACACACACACACACACACACACACACTCTCACACACACACACACACACACTCACAACCATCTGGTTAAGGCATCAACCCCCTGTTTTATGATCGGGGGGGGGGGCTGCCACACAGCACAATGCCTCTCTGTCTTCCCCTCATTCTTCCCCTGCTCCGGTTTGTCCCCCATCCCTCGATCCCTCAGCACATCAATCCTCTGCTCCGTACCCTCACCTCTCCTCTCTCTTCCACTGCACTAACCTCCGGCTCCTTTGACTCTATTCCCGTCCTTTGTGTTTGTCTCCGTCTTGTTCGCACTCTTTTGACATGAACGTCCCCACTTTGGATGCTCTTTTTTGATGCCCAAGCTCGGGATTACTCATGAAAACCCTTTTCAGCTGCTTCATCATGGGTCATTTTTTACTGTTTTGACCCAACACTCAGTCCTCACTCTGGTCACCTTTCAGACCCTTGATCATCTGTTGACAATTATTCAGTTTGGTGGATATTTTACGACATAAATAAGTAAATAGAATGATTTCTTCTATGGCTGCTGCACCTTAGAATACCTTAGAATCCTGTTGATGGTACAAATAACAGACACCCCTACAGTCTAGGAAGTACAGGTACATCCAGGATGCTGTAGAGATAAAAAAAAAAAAAAACAAGACTTTGATTTCATCCCACGCTAAGGTATATGTAGCCATAATCACTGTCAGACTCCACCAGCTCTGGGCGTACGGGCAGCAGAATTACACATTCCTTCAAGCAGCGCAGAAACACTGACTATATATTGATTGTCAACGTGTGTGTGTGTGTGTGTGTGTGTTCAGCACATCATCATCCGTTGACGTGGATATCTAACCGTGATTGTGTAACGACTACAAGCTATAAATAAACATAGACCTTTCAGTGAGGAGCATGTTAAAGGGTCAGGTCTGTAACTGGTGGCAACAAATGACCTCAGTGGTTTTATATCATCCTTATTTTGAGCTCCAAAGCTAAGCTAGTGCTATCTGCATATGGCGCGCTTCTTCATTTGTTTGAGCACACGCCTGTTTCCAGAATATAGATGTAAAAACATTTAAACGATGTTGCTGAGAGACTGTTTATCATCTCACCGATACGGTAGCTCAGAGGTATCGCTTTCTCTGTGCGTAGT